>NW_027468696.1:2702500-2745000 GCF_046254945.1 Alosa pseudoharengus | reverse complement strand
GTGTGTGTGTGTGTGTTTGTGTGTGTGTCTCCCATGACAACAGATTAGGGCCACTCAAGGGCGTAGGTTTGGTCTGAGCTTTGGTGGGGACACTACCCAGCCCCCCCCCCCCCCCCCCCCCCCCAAAAAAAAAAAAATGAAATGATTTATGATGCGTGCCTGACTTTAACTTTGTATGATGCATTACCTACTGATGCATATGCAGTAAAACATTTAGTCAAAACACCATGTCAAATGTACCTGTAGCCCTGAATCTCCCCTATCTGAGCAACAACCTGGCCGGGATTCCTCTGTCACTTTATAATATTGATGTCATGAGCAGTGACATAGCACGACTCAAATCTCGAAGAAGACCAGTAGTATTCACTAGGTCTATAACTAGCCTGTAACTAGCTAACACTAAAACAACCCACAATGTCCTTATTCAAGTTCACCTGCTGCTGTGAGTGACCCTGCCACACCACCGCTGATAAGGGGAGCGGCTGGGTTGCTTTTTCTGTCATCTGACAAAGTAGCAAATCGATTGCCATTATGAGTGAGAAAACGGTTGGAAACAATGTTTTGCATTCATGTTCCATCTCCAGCACGTCAAGCCCATAGAAATGCATTTGTTTTCACTGACATCCTCGTGCCATTTTCATTCATTTTAGCAAACATGTATAGCATTGCTGGTTAAAAGCATGCATTTCCTTTCCTTAGTAACCGTACACAAATCTGCTAGCGCGATAGCTGAACTAGCTGGTATTTGGGGATTCCAACGTCCGTTTAATAGGCTATACAAGCACTGTCAACTAAATGTGTACCAGAAAAGAAGTTTCTGGCATTCATAGTGCATAATATTATGACTTAGGCCTACACTTTGTTTCTTGAAATAACTTATGATGTCCTCCACCTTTCTTTTATTGCCCGACATCCTCGAATCGACAGCAAAGCAAAGATAAGGCTAAGATCTTTGCAGCCAAGTGTGCCAAAAACTTCTAATCGACAGCATGACATAGGCTACAGGGAGCCAATCAAAAAACAGGCCTGTCTCAAATACGTATTTTGGGTGGCGGTACTGAAGTGGGGAGTTGTTTAACTTTTTGTGTACCGCATGAGGCGCTTTTTTCCCCGTTTCAACCTGAATATTGGTGGGGACATTTCAGTCATTATTTGATATTGGTGTGGACACGTCCTTCGGACCCCACGCAAATCTACGCCCATGGGGCCACTCTGAATAAAAGGTGCCAAGACTTCTGTTTGTGACGTTTATGGCCCACCCCTTAGAAGCCTTCTTGTTTATCTTTATTTGGATGACGCTTTAGTACACTTTAGTTACAGATGTCAATTAAGTGCAGGGTCAGATATCCCGGATCAACTAAGGGTTAAGAGAGAGAGAGAGATCATTTTAGGCAATAACACTTTTTTTCAGGATATGGGGTCTCGGTCGTGGACTAGCGGTTGCCACACAGTTGTGGTTAACCAAATTAGAAACCTACACTTCCTCTCCTTGTCTTCTCTTGGTATTTATATCAATATTCAACAAGCTAAGCTGCTTGACTCTGATTGGCTAACAGCTAGTCAGTTTCATCCATAACATGACAGGTTGGCGACAGCTGTTATCAACTAATTTTAGCTTCATGGCATGAACTTAGCTTGGCTAGCGAGTGCTAACATTGTCCAAATAGACATATAATAAATTGAGCAAGTAACCCTGTTTACATTTGCTTTTAAAAATGTGTTTTATGAGACCTGATCAAAAGCCATCCGTTTTAAATACATGTCTGAACAACCAACAATATACATTCTGATACAATCACTCTGACCACTTAAAAAAAAAAAAAAAAAAAATATATATATATATATATATATATATATATTAATCAATAATTGTTATCTTTAATAATAATATTATACACCATTACAAATTACTTTTCTTCATGACACTAAACACAACTCAATGTCATATGGTCTGTATGATTGTATGTATGATTGTATGTATGTATGTATGTATGTATGTATGTATGTATGTATGTATGTATGATTGTATGTATGTATGATTGTATGTATGTATGTATGTACGTATGTATGTATGATTGTATGTATGTATGTATGTATGTATGTATGTATGTATGATTGTATGATTGTATGTATGTATGTATGATTGTATGTATGTATGTATGTATGTATGTATGTATGTATGATTGTATGATGTATGTATGTATGTATGTACGTATGTATGATTGTATGTATGTATGTATGTACGTATGTATGATTGTATGTATGATTGTATGTATGTATGTATGTATGTATGTATGTATGTATATGTATTGTATAATGGGGCCTCCTCCACTGTGTCTGTATGAAGCAAGGGGATTCCAATGTGTGTTATATTTTGAATCCCTCTGATTGCATGAAGTGGTGATGTACATTGTTGTGTCTTTCCTGTCTTCATCTGTGACACATCTTCACATTAGCACTAGTGAGAGGATTTGTGTGTGTTTGTGTGTGTGTGTGTGTGTGTGTGTGTGTGTGTGTGTGTGTGTGTAGCACTAGCTCGATTTCCTCTTTCTTAGTTTCTGTCAGATGCAGCAGTTTCTCTCTTCCTCTTTCCATCCCTCTCACAGTTTCAAACTCATATCTCTCTCTCTCCCCCCAAACAAATAATAATAAAAAATATATATATATATCATTATAATTTGCATTATTCACCCGGCGGCCAGGACGAGGCTAAAGGGTACACTTGCCATTACACCTCTATCCAGCAGATGGTGGTGGTAATGCACGCCAGAAGAAGAACAGGCCAGTGAACCCTTCTTCTATTGCGGTGAGCTTTTTTTTTTGCATTTTGCAAACGGAGTGCATTACCACCACCATCTGCTGGGTTGAGGTGTAATGGCAAGTGTACCCTTTAGCCTCGTTCTGGCCTCCAGGTGAATAAGGCGGAATAATTCTGTCATCTTACACTTACAGTTACCATCTTTGGCCACTAGGGGAATCAAAGCCTCACATAAACATAATTTGTCAAACTGACAGACAAACCATTTAAATGCATACACTACGTCTCAAGATCTGGTGAACACACAATCCAGTGCACACGGAATTGCCCTGAATGTTTCATATACAATAAAATACAAAATATAAAAGAATCGCCAAATCCATAGCAGTAGCATGTCTACAGATGTTATGTTGTGTGCATCTAATAACAATGAGTACTAAACAAAATAATAAACACTCATCATCATTTGCAAGGCTTTTACTTAACAGTGGCATATTCTGATGCCATCTCATTTCTCCTGGACATGGCAGTAGAGGTGGCCTCAGCGTGACGGTTGGGGTTCCTGTTGAAGCTGACGGTGGCGTACCCAGGGTCGTCCGAGGGCTCAGCGGGGGCATGGGCGAGAGTGTACACACCCTCCGCCACAGGTGAGCTGCCCTCTGGACTGCTGCTGTCCTGGATCTCCTCATACACACAGTCCACCTGGGGCTTAGAGAATGACACAGATGATATCATACACACAGTCCACCTGGGGCTTAGAGAATGACACAGATGATATCATACACACAGTCCACCTGGGGCTGAGAGAATGACACAGATGATATAGAGACATGAGATTCAGTCAGTCCAATTTTCCCATTTTGTTTCTGATCATGGTGGTCATCATCATAGTTACAAAAATAAAGTTGATTTATACTGTATCACTCAACTTAAATGAACTTCATGATTGGAAGAGGACAACTGAGATATCGGAACTCCCCCTATTACCGTCGGTCCTGTATTTCCGCCGTCTTACCAAACGGTTGAACAGGCCAGTTAAAGGGTTAAATTAACTTCATGATTGGAAGAGGACAACTGAGATATATCCAACATATGACAATCAGTGCACTGTTACAAAACAATTTGCTACAATAAGGAGACGTAACATATTGATATGATAAAGAGGGAGGAGGAGGAGGAGAAGAGTGTTGTAGTGCAATGACAAGGCTGGATTGTGGAGGAGGAGGAAGATGAGGAGGAAGAGGAGGAGGAAAAAGAGGAAGAGGAAAAAGAAAAAAGAAGGAGGGTGATCCACTCACTGCTCTCTTGTTTCCTGTGTCTCTACAGGAGTCCGTGCTGGAGGAGGAGGCTGGCTCTGTAGAGACGAGCACACACATATTAACCCAACCAGACCAAGCACTGAATGGATGAATGGATGAATGAATGAGTGAATGTGTGAATGAATGAATGGATGGATGAACGATCTTTACCTGATGCTTTTGCACGCCAGCATCTGAAGTACATGAACACAGCAATGGTCAACACCATCACAGCTACACCCCCACACACAGCTGCAATCATAGGCTGACCTACACACAACACATTCATTTTCACCCAACACTGTTTAAGCATGGTCCGTGGGATTCTCATATCAGAGGCTTTCACAGAGTGACTACACTATGATATAAACAATAATATAAGCCTGGGGATGTTTGTGACCTTTCCACTGAATTGGTCATTATAGCTTGATAGGATGTCTCACAGCATAGTACCACACATAAAATAGGTGATTTGTTTGTACAGCAAAGTTCTCTTACCACTAGCTGATCCTGGTGTTGCTGCTGAAGTTGATGGTGGTTTTGAAGGTGGTGGCTCTGGACCTGTAATTTCATCTCTGACCTGTATATTGACATCTGTGATCAGAGCCATGCTTCCACTCATGGCCCCTGTCCTGACCCCACACCAGTAAACCCCGGAGTCAGTCCTGGTCAGATCTATGATCGTCACGGTGAACCGCTTCTGGTCTGCATCATGTACAATGGAGAACCTTCCCCTGGTCTCATCTGTTTTGGATGCTATCAGGTCTGCACACATGGACTCAGGGCTCAGTTTGCAGAAGTGTTTGCTGTTGCTTTCAGACTCCTTTGGATAGATGCATCTTATGTCAACACTGCTTCTCAATGGAGCAGTCTTTGAGATGGGCTGAACACAGCAATCATCTGTAAATATTTCAGAATTCCATCAATAACACACACACACACAGACAGTCATTGAAATGCTCTTTTGAATTAAATGCAATAAAAACAATAAGCCTACATACTTAACCACTAGCATACCTGGTAGAGGCCAAAGCAGATATAAACTCATTACCTTTTTTGACTGTCAGGGTCACTGGGATGTGCTCACCATTGACAGCTCCACATTGGTACTGCCCAGCATCTTCCTCAGAGAGGTTTTTGATGTGAACGTGTAATGTCCCGCTGGTGGTGTTGTAATACTCAAAGAGTCTGTTGTCTTTTCCAGTGGACATTCTCTCATCTGGACATTTGTTTAGAGTTGTCTTTGAATCCTCCTTACAGAAATATTTATCTTTGTTGTTTTGTAAATTCTTGAAGGTACATTTAATGATGATGCCGCCTCCTGCAAATCCTTTCACTTTGATTTCACCCTGGCTGTTCACTTCAAAATGACACAAAACATAGAATGTTTTTATTTATAGGGAAGTAAAACTTGTATATCTAAAATACCATTAGTCAATTAATCATACAGTCCTATCCTGATATAAATTAATAAACATTCTGTGACTTACAGATAAGCTACTGTTACAGTTATTCTCAGTTGCTTTGGCACATTTCTCAGATCAAAATTGTTATTCTCAAAACTGTTTGTTCAAACTCCATATCATCTTATCATTTGTGCACATCATTGGAACAGTTTCTCCACATCTTGAACAAATAGCAATGCTTTGGTACATCAATGCAAATTATTTTATACAAATGTCTGCTCTTTTTTAAAAATTTATTTTCAATGACTAATGTAGTTGGTCAAAATGCACTATACTGGTTTTCTACTGAATACTCCTACACCATAAAGCAAATTGGCCTAATTGTATCACTTGTGGCATTGTATGCAAATGTGTTGAACTAGTTGTCATAATTAGTTGTCATCTGTCTAGCATGTATGTAGTTACGGACAAAATTATTCATACCCTGGGCAAATATTGATTTAATGTTGATTTTCTCTTGACCAATATGTTTGCTCTTGTTCTGAAAATGACACTGCCACATGGCCTAAGGTTGTAAGACAATGTGGTAGAAACATGGAATCAACAAATGAAGCATTTTCATCTCTTTTTTACATTTTTATGAAAATAATTCATATAATTTTTAAATAATCAGTGGATTTTTTATTATTATGATTTTTTTTTCTAATTTGCGTTCATAGCTCTCAAAATTATTATTTTAATACCTACCAAGCCTCTCCATAATAATTCTAGACCGCACCTTTTTAGCCGCAATCCGCATACACAACTCAGCTTAAACTTTATAAAGAATTTAGCTTTCGCTAGATTTTTTATTTTATTTTTTTTACCGAGGGACATGGCCGGAGAGTGACATAAAAAAGAAGCATTAAACCCAAATGGGTGGGGGGGGGGGGGGGGGGGGGGGGAAGACCTGATGGCCTTCTCAAAGTAAATGATAACACTAAATCAAGGGGCTACATTAAGATTCTGAGAGAAAAGATCAGACAGTGTGCTGAGAGAACTGCCCTAGTGATTTAATGGCCCATTGGACCATTAAATCACATAATGATCCTAAACATACAGCCAAACAAGGCAAGAAATGGTTAACAGAGAACAATGTCAACATTTTAGAGTGGCCCAGTTGTTCCAGCCTCAAAAAACTCGGATTGCTGCTAAAAGGAGCTATGAATGCAAATAAAGATGTTTCCATTGATTATTTAAGAAGGGTATGAATAATTTTGGACATGCCATTTTTCATAAAAAATGTTTTAAAAGATGAAAACATTTCTTATTGATTCCATGTTTCTACCACATTGTCTTACAACCTTTATCTATGTGGCAGTGTCATTTTCAGTCAGAACAAACTTATTGGTCAAGAGAAAATCAACATTAAATCAATATTTGCCAGGGGTATGAATAATGTTGTTCTTAACTGTATAAATATATATGATCTGACAGACAGGAACATCAGAATGGATAAAACGATGTACAATGGTGCACGGCTCTGACCAAGGGGTGTTTTACTGTGTATTGGTCATTTGTCATTTGCACAATGCTGTAAATGCCTTTGTTTTCTTTATACTGTCACAATGTAGTTTTGAAATAGAAAAATGCGCTGCCTTGCACATTTTTCATTACAGTAAAGTGCTGGTTAATGCTAACAAGTAAAGTGCTGGTTAATGCTAACAAGTAAAGTGCTGGTTAATGCTAACAAGCTAAATGCTGCCTCCACCCCTCCCTCCATCCTTAGCACTTACTACCAGGTACTCGGTTCAGTTTGTTTGACCAAACATAAACAACCACAAGCTCATTTTGTAGCAAGGGCAATGCAATGATATCAGTCCTAAAGCTATGTATGCAGTTGCTAATGCTGTTTTAAACATCTTTCACTTCCAATTATCAAGACAAAAGAGTTGTGGCTTGTAAAGCATCCTCGGTGTACACTGATGTCAGTGCATATAGACCCTTTCAACAAGGTAAACAAAAACAATGCTTGAACATTCTATTTGGGCCCTAATCTACTTCCTCTGCATTAAGATAACACATGGAATGTTAAAGCGGAAGTCTTGTGGGGCCAACTATGATGCTGATAATGGAACTCTCTTGAAAGGGTCCATACTGTATGTTGTGTTTGTAATGGTCTCATTCCTCAATAGCTAACACCCACTGCAGGTCACTTTTACACGCAGTTCCAACATGCATTTCTAATGGCCAGCTTCACACAGCAGAACAGTGCCTCCAATAATCTAGAATTTTGCTGCATTGTTCTGAATTGTAAATAAATATGAGGTACTGTCATGAAAGTCATTCTCACGCTACATCTTCATGCTGGATTATAGTCTAAGCCTGTTTGAGTTGTGATTCACTCGGATCTTTCACCCGTATCTTTAAATTAACCCATGAGTCGCGAGTCCCTAGTATCATTAACTCGGATCAGTTGAGTCCTACTACAATTCAATCTAAAACGATAAACAGCGCCACACACAAACCTCTTGCAACATTAGCTAGCCTCCTAGCCCTAGCCATCGTAGCTGCCAAAAATTTAACAATTTCGTTGGCAACCACAACTCCACAAATCAACTCAAGCGACTGAGTGAGCAGGCAGTCCGAGATAACTGGTTAACTTCCCGCAGAGCCGGAAACATTGCAGACTCACAGACCATGGGACTCAGATTGGAGCGGCTGAGTAGCAATCCGGGTTAGTCGGATCAGCCGGCCGGTTAGGCTACGTTGAGTACGAGTCAGTCGAATCAGCCGGCTACGTTGTCATGAGTGGATCTGCGAGAGCGAGTAGCTCCTCCTCGAGGTGAAAAGCAATTCCACAACAAAAGCCATTTCTTTCACTTCTGAAATAACATTCAATGTTCTGCATGTAGCCTAGACATAATTAGATTTGGTGTATAGATGTAGCATATTAAAATGCAATTAGATCGTGCAGACAGTCCGAACTGCACGCTCATGGAGCTGCTTGAGTAGCCTATCTACCCGGGTCAGTCGAATCAGCTGGGCGGGCCGGTTAGGTTGTTATGAGTGCGAGTCAGCCGAATCAGCCGGCTACGTTGTCATGAGTGGATCTTTAGAGGAGCGAGTAACTCCTCGTCAAGGTTAAAAGAAAATCCACAACAAAAGCCATGCTTTCACTTCTGAAATAACATATATTCTGCACGCATAGCCTACTTTAAAATGCAATTAGGTCGCGAAGACAGTCCGAAACATTGCAAGCTCTGTATGGAGTTGCTTGAGTAGGCTAGCCTACCTGGGTCATTTGGATCAGCCGGCGGACCGTTTACGTTATGTTGTTATGAGTGCGAGTCAGTCGAAACCGGCTACATTGTCATGAGTGGATCTGTAGACGAGCAAGTAGCCTAGTTTTTTACTCGTGTCAAGGTAATAATAATAATAGGCCTAATGAGAATAGTAGTAGTAGTAATAATAATAATAACAATAATAATAATTTATTCACTGCAGGGCATTTCTACATTCCTGTTTCTATGTCTACATTGAAAGTCAATTGCAAAGGCTAGGTTAAGACAATAAATAAACAGTCTGGCTCAAACTGCTTTCTTTCCCGTGAGTGGGCGGAGGTTTTGATGCTATTATATTAGGCTATTTTATATTATATTATATTATATTATATTAGGCTACCTAACATGACATATATATATATATATATATATATATATATAGCTGATTAATAGGCTAATAATATTAGTTGCCTAGTAATACCGATTAGAATAGATTCCTAGTAGCCTACTATTAGTATAGTAGTGGTAATAAACATTGTAGCAGAGTAGCATTAGACCTAGGCAAATTTTCTATTGTTAACAAAACAACAACAAATAATTAATTATTATAATATAGGCTACCCTCTCTGTCAATAAGATCAAAGTTTCTGAACATGAGCACCAAAAAGATGAACAATGTGTGGATGCACTTTGACCAGGAGAGCAAAACTCTTAGGCTAAATGCAAGTACTGCAAAAACCTGGTTTCAAATCATGGAGGATCCACATCCAACATGAGAAGGCACTTAACGAAATGAAGCACCCCACTGCACTGCTTGAACGTAGGACTGAATTTCTTTGCGATTTAGCAATACTGACTCAAGTGACTCAAGTGACTCGTTCAACCCGGATCAGTTTAGTGAGTGACTCCTTAAAAGGAATCGAGTTTGACAGGCCTATTATAGTCAAGGGCGTCGTAGTGGGGGGACAAGTGGGAATAAATTACCCGGGCCCCAAGTGGGGGGAGGGCCCCTAAGGAGTTGAATTATATTTTCCTTAATAATAAATAATTTCCTTAATTTAAAGATCTTAATAAATGTTATTAACTAATATAGATGCAAATATTTCGGGTAAATGCATCAGTTGATTGATGTATTAAATTGTGTCCAAGCCAACATTGTTTGAGGGCAGGCACCCTCTCCCTTGCACGAAATGGTTCAGTCCGCCTTCCCCTGCTAGGCGTATTTTTGAAGTAACGTTCATTCTGCCGAAGCGGCAATGCAGACGGTCATGGTGTGAAGATGTCTAAGTCTAAGAAAGCTAAATCCGGTTCCCAGAAAAGAAAAGAGAGGCAAGAAAGGGAGAAAAAAAGAAATGAGGGAAAACAAGTGTTAACAGCCTTCTTTCCCAAGAAAGGTGAGCCCAATGTGAAAGCAATAGTCTACAAATGAAATGAACTCCTGAAGGTTACAAAACACTTCAATACCACCGCGAATCCGCGATTATCAGTGCTAAAACAGCATTAACACAAAATTAGAAATAACATGATGCCTGATTTATAGCCTACCACAACATTTCAATAGCCTACTAATTCGAAAATTATTATGAGCTAATAGCTTAACTTAGCAGGCTCAATGTTATATAGGTTCATGAGGAAAGGCTGTCAAATTAGTAGCAAAGCTAACTTGTGAAACACATCACACTCAGTTAGCTATAGATAGCTGTTTTCTCAGCCAAAAGTGTTCAATTTGTATAGATAGCTGTTCTCTCAGCCAAAAGTGTTTTCATTCATTTCATGTTCTAGCTTTTAAACATTCTTCAAATAAAACAGAAATTCAGTGAAGTCTTGGGTAATAAGATTATTTTCTGTTATACAGTATATAAGAGTTGTTAGATTACAGTTTTTCTCAGTCGCTTTGGTGCTTTTCTCACATCACTATTAACATTTGCACAGCAGTTAGTGCAATTCTCAAAACAATTAGTGCAAACTGCAAAACCTAGTGGATGACCTGCAAAAGCACATCACTTGCTCAAAATGGATAGTCCATTCCTCAAAAGCAGGTATTCATGTCAATGAAACTGTCAGTGTCATCAAAATGAGAAGTCTTGACACCATCGTTTATGAACAAGATAGTCAAATGGCTTTGTCATGTTTTCATTATGACAGTTCTCTCAGTGTTTTCCAATGCACAAAAAGGTCAGAACTCGGTGACACTACCTGAACATGCTCAAGAAAGCACTATACAGCACTTGCACAGCCATTTGAAAACTACAGTAAAGTTACACATTGCTGTAGTTAGGTGAGTAAGTGAGTACAAGACACTGAATACGTACATTTTTACTGTATGCTCTTTGCAATTCTACAGCATTGTGACAGAATTTGATAACTAGTTCAACAATTTTGTATGTAATGACTCAAGCAATGAAATTAATACTATTAGTTTTATTGGGAATGACTATTCAGCATTCATAAGTATAGTTCATTTTGACTGACATGACATAAGCAAATGATAATGTTAAAAAACAGCAGATAATTGTATGAAAGCAACTGATACTTGTCCAAAAGTATTTGCAATTTGTTCAGAGGAAGGAGAAATTGCTACTATGATGTGCACAAATGACTAAATGTTGTGGAGGTTGAACTAATAGTTATGAGAATTTTCATTCTGATCTGAAAAAAGCACCAAAGCGACTGAGAAAAACTGTAATTCAATGTGTGATTAGATAGTAGTTAGTTGTGAACCTCATGATTCATGCTTACAGCCGGTGGTTGGTTGGTTGGTTGGTTGGGGGGGGGGGGGGGGGGGCATGGCCACCACTTGTGCATAGGGCCCAGAATTTGGTGCTACGCCCCTGATTATAGTTATCAAAACCAGTGGTGTCAAAAGTACACACATTTGTTACTTAAGTAGAAGTATAGATACTGCAGTTTAAAAACACTCTGGTAAAAGTTGAAGTATCAACTTGACCTCTTTACTCAAGTAAAAGTGAAAAAGTATGTGCTCCAAAAACTACTTAAAGTATAAAAGTATAAAGTAACCTTTAAAAAAAAAACGGCAAGATGCCACTATATGAATTGAAAGCTTAATTTAAACACTGATTAGTTCTACATGTGGCCCAAGACACAACATAATCATTAACCCATTACTGTCAAAGACAAAGTCACTCAAGGAGCATGTTCTCTCTCAAACTTTATTGGAATTCAATTCCAAACAGAGGTAGTATTCAAGCCTGCAGAACTGCCAGAACATAAATGTGTTAGTTCCTTAAAATACCTTGAAGTGACAAGGTAAACTATACCCTTTGGTGCAAAAACATTCTATGTAGTTTGTGTGGAGAGGGAGGGAGAGAGGGAGAGAGAGAGAGAGAGAGAGAAGGGAGACACACATTCTGCACACACAGTAGTATATGAGGTATTCATGTTCGTCCAATCAAAAAAAAAAAAGTTAAAATCTTAATGCCTGAAAAATTCAGCCCTGAACCCCGCCCCACCACCCCCGTCACAGCTGACAAGTCAAGACCAAAACTGAAATGAGAATGAGCTTTACATCACTATAAGAGCGCTTAACAAGTGCCACAATTTTGCATTCAAACTAAGAGTAGTCCCATCAAAAAAACAAAAACAAAAACTTCAAATCCTACTGCATATAACACGGTTTCCCCATAGTCATAACTGACGGTCAAGACCCCAAGACAGCATACCCGATCAGACTACCAGAATGCTTTGTTGAGCCTCAAAAGAAGCTGATTCTCAAAGTTCTTGTGATTAATACGTGCCCTTTTTGGACGGAAGATCAGTCCCGCTACACTAAACAGTCTCTCACATGCAGCTGAGGCTGGGAGTGCAGTCTTGAGCCTTAGGGAAAGGTTGCAGATAGCTGGGAAAGTCTTAAGTGCATCCATTGTATCACCTGGGGAGCCAAGGTAAGTCTCCAGCTGTTTGGCATTTTCTTGGGAACTGGTCTGTTTGATTGAAGAAAAGAAGTCCTCCTCTGAAGAAGGCGGCGAGCTCTCAGCTTGATTACCCTCAGCTTGGTCCTTCAAGTGACTTTTGATGTAGTCAAGGCCTAATGAATATGGGGAAAAGACAAAAACACTGACATTACAACAGTGAAAAATTGCACAATGATTAACTGTATATGGGATATAAACAAATACACCAGCACATGCTTGTGTTAGAGCTGAAACAGTTGTCACCCTCCTTGACTGGTTGGTATTTGAGGGAAATTCACACTGGCCATGGAAACCAATAGAATGTATAGTCTGCAGTCAATTAGATATGGACTGATCCAGCATTTCTCTGAATGCTACCACAGATGACATCTGACCTATATCATGTCATGTCCTTTTATCCCTGCTAAGACACTTGTGAAGGGTGCCATGTTGAATGAGGAAAATTATTGCATTTCAGCTGCTTTGGATAATAAAAAAAGCCTGATTTGGTTATTCAAAAAACTTCAAAACTATGTTAAAAAATAAATAAATAATCCTGAAGGGTGCCAACAGCCTCCCCCACCTGTATTATCGTTAAAAAAAAGCAGCACTTACCGAGTCTCAGGGTGTAGTCGTCACTTGTCCAGCTGGTCTTGAATCTGGGCACGAGAATTGCAGCAGCGATCAGCTCCGGTTCTGTGAGGACGTGTTCGAAACGATTCTCAAGGCCTTTTAGTAGAGAATCAATTAAAGGCCTACAGAACTTGGTGGAAAGGCGGAGGTTTTGGAGCTTATTCTTGAGTATTGTGATCGTTGGCACCAACCAGCCCATCTGCACATTCGTCTCGCCCTGCAGGACATCCAGGGCCTTCGCCACCGGGGCCATGGTCTTCATGTATTCGGCCAGGAATGCAAGCGTGAAACCCGCTTGTAGGTGCTGTTGACATTGGCCTCCTCAACATCAACAGTTGACACCAAATTAAGAAGGTGGCAAGCGCAGCGATGGTGTCTGGGTAGTTGGTATTCCAGGCAGTCATCCTCATCAAGTATCGCTCCAGCCTCAACGAACTCCATCCCCTCACTCTCCTGTTCTTCATCACTCCCATCACCATTGTCATCTTCGGCTGCAGCTCTCTCGACACTAGGACCTGGGTTGTTGTTTTCATCAGTTTGCCCATATAGCTTAAAAGCTTTTATGAAGTTGGACCCATTGTCAGTCGTGGTGCGTGTGATTTTGTCTCGGATGTTGAATTCACTGTGAATTTGGTTTAATGCACTGGCAAGGACAGAGAAGGTGTGTGGCCCAGTTATCCGTTTACAGGCTAGGGCAGCGCACTGTCTTTTCATACTCTGAGGGTCTATCCAATGTGCTGTTACGCCAAGAAATCCACGCCTGTATGCTGTCCAGCAATCCGTTGTAGTGCCAATGAAGTCAATTTTGCTCATTGCTGCTTTCAAATTGTTTCTCATTTCAAGAGAGGCTTTCTGAATTTTGTTGACTTCAGTGTTGCGGGACATGACATTTACATTAGGCTGGAGATGCTGTATGAGATCTATAAACCCCTGCTGTTCCACGGTGTTAGTTGCATGTAGACCTTGCACAATATAGTTCAGGATTTTTTTATCGACACTGGCCTGGGACACTGGCCTGCTACCCCATAATCTGGCTTGTTTGGGTGCTGGGCCTAGCTGTGGTGGTGCTTCGTCTGCTTTTCTTTTGGGGGCCGTTGAAGTGAGGGCTTTGTATCTCTCTAGATGATTTCCGTGTTTTCTCTGCAAAATATACAACAAAACATTTAATAACTAGATGTACCGCAGAGCGGTACAAAACATGACCGCCGCCCAGTCCAGCACATTTTTTCCACAAAAATAAATCACGCTGAAAGGCCTATATGATTCTAACTGTCTCACTAAATTGCATTATCCACACTCAATTCTCACTGATATCTGCTAGACAACAAGTACCAAAACATGATTAGTTCATAGATTTCACATGTAAAATTAATTTTATACAACCCCACCTCCATCTTGCCTGTTCATAATTCTGAGAAATTCTTGAATTGTGTGCATGTACATGTTTATGTTATGCGTGTGTGTGTGTGTGTGTGTGTGTGTGCGTGCTTGTGTGTGTGCCTGCGTATGTGCCTGTGCATGCAATCGTACATATGTCTACTGTGTGAGTATGTGTCATACGTATGATTACTGTGAATGTATGTATGTGTGTGTGTGTGTGTATCTGTTTGTGCACATGTGTGCACATGAAATGGGTTAACATGACCCCTGGAGGCAAACATACGGAAAAAAATGGTCATCCTAGGCCCTACAGTTCTCAAGATATTCACAGAGAACTGTGTCTGCCCTACCCTTCTTTCGGGGGGTCCAGTCCAGCGGGGGGGCTACAGATCAAAATGAAAAATTACGGTTCCATGCTATCCATGTGGGGGTACATGCCCACCAAGTTTTGTGTACCCCGGTCTTTCAGTGTCCCGGGAATCCTTGTTGGTGTACGTCACTAAATGTACACATAAATTATTTTATTGTAAGGCCCCCCATGAACGAAAGTACACAAAACTTGGCATGCATTCGGAGGGTGTCATAATGATCCTACACTTTTAATTTCGTGCAGTTTTGACCTTGTCAGCCAGAGATATTGTGATGAAAACACCTAATTTTTTGCTTTTCATTTTTAACTAGGTGGCGCTATACATAAAATAAGTGGTAATGGGATGGGTTGACATGCCCCCTTAAGACCAACATACATAAAAAAGGTGGACCTCCTAGGCCCTACGGTTATCGAGATATTCACAGAAAACTGTCTCCGGCCACCTACAGGCCAGTTGGTGTATAGTAACATAAATGAATTTATTGTGTGGCCCCCCATGAACGGAATTCCACGAAACTTGGCGTGCATACAGAGGGTGTCATAATGATCCTACACTTCCAATTTTGTACAGTTTTGACTTTGTTAGGTCACAGATACCTTCAATTACAACACCTCATTTTTACTTTTTTGTGTTTAACTAGGTGGCGCTATACATGAAATGATTGGTTATGGAATGGGTTAACATGGCCCCTTGAGATCAACATACAAAAAAAAAATGGTCCTCCTAAACCCTACGGTTTTCGAGATATTCACATAAAACTGTGTCTGCCCTACCCTCCTTTCGGGGGTCCAGTCCAGCGGGGGGGCTACAGATCAAAACGAAAAACGATGGTTCCATGCTATCCATGTGGGGTTACATGCCCACCAAGTTTCGTGTACCCCGGTCTTTCAGTGTCCCGGGAATCATTGACAGAAATTTGGGCATGCGAAAAAGAAAAAAAAAAAAAAATCTGACTAAACCTATATGACCGCCGCTTCGCTGCGCGGCGGTCATAATTAGTTCATTACGAGGGCACTGTCAACATTGTTACACTTTTGTTCAGCCACATTTCCTTTACTTATGCACTTAAGTGGCCACCATCTCACACAATTCACACTTGGACACAATTGCCCAGGGTAAAAACGTGATGAAAATATTTGGATATTGAATTCAAGCAATTTTGGAGAGATGACATGAAGGAAGGCTATGAAATTGTTAATTCAATTGCCCAGGACACACAACCAACACAAATTAAAGACAGTGAAAAACGCTGAAGGCACACGATTACTTAACATGGCAAAATAAACCAGATATTAGAGCTTACAAACGTGTAGTAGCTCACACTGTAGAGATTGGGGGCAGCTTATTCCGAAAACATAAGAGGCAAGGCTAACGCCTTCGACAATCTTAGCTGCTACCCGGACATGTCTTGGCATGTCCCTATGCTAGCCAAGCTGCAGCAAAATATGAATTAGGCTATCACAGTTCGGTAGTAACAAAGAATAAGCTTACAACTTACCTCTACATGTTTTTTCAAATTGGAGGGAGAGTTCTTGAACGCCAAAATAACGTGGGTCTTGGGTGTGCAGAGTTTGCATTGCATTTTCCACGAGTCATTTTTGCTCCCGACTATTTCGAAAAATTATTTGAGATAGGGCCAAGGATGAGGGAGGTCTTGTTGGTCTCCGTCTCCATCTCCATCTCCCGACACGCTCTCGCCTGTGTCCGACCTTTCGACATCTTTTTCTGAATCCGACATTGTAGCATGACATACACTTAGCGTTTGCAGTTTGAAGAACACCTGCTTGCTTCTGATGAAGATTTCCTTTCGCGTCAGCACAAATTTGACGAATAGCTAACCAATGAGTGTTTGCGTTATATGACTCATCCAATTACACTAGTTCTCAATAGGTGTGGATGGCGCCAATGATCTGCATTGGATGGCGCACATGACGTGAAATAAATATTTATAAATATTAAACTGAAGCCAAGAGTAACGAGTAACGTTTGTTTTAAAAATGTAAGGAATAGAAAGTACAGATACTTGTGTGAAAATGTAATGAGTAGAAGTCAGAAGTAGGAAGAAAAATAAGTAATGGAGTAAAGTATAGATACCTAAAAAGTGTACTTAAGTACAGTAACGAAGTATTTGTACTTCGTTACTTGACACCTCTGATCAAAACACAGTTACAGTTTTCTCAGTCACTTTGATGCTTTTCTCACATCACTATTAACATTTGCACAGCAGTTAGTACATTTCTCAAAACAATTAGTGCAAACTGCAAAACCTAGTGGACCTGCAAAAGCACGTCACTTGCTCAAAATGGATAGTCCATTCCTCAAAAGCAAGTATTTATGTCAATGAAACTGCCAGTGTCATCAAAATGTCTTGACACCATTGTTTATGAACAAGATAGTCTAATGGCTTTGTCATGTTTTTATTGTGACAGTTTATGCTCTCAGGGCCAGATGTACTAACGATTTTGCGCCCACTTCAGGCGTATTTGTTTTGCAATGTGCGTGTAAAATCATTGCGAGGTATGTACAAACAGGCCGCAACGATGTAAAAGCGCAAACTGCCTGTCGCGGGAGCTGAAAGTGGCAGATTGCGTTTGTCATGTCATGCATATGCATTCATGGGAGGATCCAGGGGAAAGTGAGAGTTTAGCGTAAAAAGATGGGAGGGGAAGAGTAAAGAGCGCCTAATTATGTATTCCGCGGTATGTACAAAGGCTGCTCCTGAAAGCGCACTTCTATTCTGCAGTTCAATGTGTCAATAAGAGAACCTTTCAAAGACAACAGAATTGCTATTTAGAGCACCAGTTTTTGTGGTGAAAGTATTTGTACTACCAAAAGCAACCTCAACTTTCGTTGGCCTTTCAAATGTCTTACTTTCACTTTCACGTCATTCACTTAAACTTTCCTACTTGCTAGATTTGACCAATCTTCCATAGCCTACGTGCACAAGTAGTTTGAGTAGAACTATTGATCTTCCTTATCTCCCTGCTTGTTTACATCATTTCATGTATGGTATTATTTCATGATCGCTAAACGTTTGATTCTTTTTAATGTTGTCATCAGTTAACTTCATTCAACTGCGCTTGTATGTAGGTGCTGCCATTCAGTTGTGGACGTTCGTAAATTGCGTTTATGGGCAGAGAAAGGCAGAGAAAGGCGCTGTTTACACTAAGGATTGAACGATTGATAAATACGACGGACACTTGGGTCTGACAGCGTTCGCAATCTGCGGTGTGTCCATGACGCTGATAACGCTACAGTCGCAAATGTACGTACATCTGGCCCTCAGTGTTTTCCCATGCAAAAAAGGTCAGAAGTCGGTGACACTACCTGAAAATGCTCAAGTCAGCACTATACAGTACTTATACAGCCGTTTGAAAACTACAGTAAAG
Organism: Alosa pseudoharengus; assembly: GCF_046254945.1. Lineage (NCBI taxonomy): Eukaryota > Metazoa > Chordata > Actinopteri > Clupeiformes > Clupeidae > Alosa > Alosa pseudoharengus. The sequence goes on along the minus strand of NW_027468696.1, from coordinate 2,726,591 downwards.
TTACAAATTGCTGTAGTTAGGGGAGTGAGTACAAGACACTGAATATGTACGTTTCACAGTTTTTCTGTATATGCTCTTTGCAATTCTACAGCATTGTGACAGAATTTGAGAACTAGTTCACCAATTGTGTATGTAATGACTCAAGCAATGAAATGAAGACTATTAGTTTTATTGGGAACGACTATTCAGCATCCATAAGTATAGTTCATTCTGACTGACATGACAAAGCAACTGATATTCAAAAGCATTTGCAATTTGTTTAGAGGAAAGAGAAATTGCTGTGCACAAATGACTAAATGTTGTGGAGGTTGAACTAATAGTTATGAGAATTTTCATTCTGATCTGAGAAAAGCACCAAAGCGACTGAGAAAAACTGTAATATTTCATATAAGGAAGTCAAAAGAACACAACATTGACAGCTTTCCTTTCCTCCCCTCCCCCAGCAGAAAGTGCAGCACTCACATCACACGAGTGCAAACCGAACGCTACTCCTTTTGCACTCGTCAAAAAAACCACGTCAAAGAGAACACAAATCTGTCAGCTCTCCTCCCACAGTGGAGAATGATCCATAAAACAGCAGCAGTAGCATCCATTGACAAGTTTGAAGTATTGAAATGATTATAGTTATTGAATTAGATAGATAGATAGATAGATAGATAGATGGATAGATAGATAGATAGATAGATAGACAGACTTTATCTTTTACCTGAGCTCAAGAACAGCATATAAAGCCATATCATCGTCATTTTGGTCCTTTTACTGTGTCCTAATGATCAGGTTTCGACATCTGTTCCAAAGCAGCTAGGCTACTTTAATGAGAAATACAGACTTCTGCTTTTCAATCAGTTTTGCTTTGTCACAACCCACTGAACTATTCTTGGTTCCTCTCTTTCACTTGGGTACAGTCCACAAGGTGATTAAAATAGAGGGAGAGATAGAGAGAGAGTTTCAGAGAGAGAGGGAGGGGGTGCAAGAGTGAGAGATCATTTCCAGTAACACATAACACATTCATAGCAGCTGTCATAAACTGCACATAAAGCATTCATGACTGTTTCATGAGGCATGACTCAACATTCATACCAAACCTTTCATGAATGTGGAAGACAGAATGACGAGAACTTGTCAAAATAAAAGTCCAACAATCACAAAGCAGCATTGCCGTTTTTGGTCCAAACCTCTTACCTGATCACATCACATCTTAGTCAATGGGCTACTCCAGTGCCAAAAAGACAGAACATGGTCAAGCAAATAATTTTTGTTTCATAAAAATGTATTTGTTTTATGATGTAACCTTTGCAGATGATTTCTTATCTTTTGCTACTGGGAATGTCCAACCATTCCAGGATACACAAATACGGGTCAGCTGAATGTAGGTTAGTTTACCTCCCAGTGTTAAACTACTTCACAACTTGTATAGTAAAGTGATTCAATGTAGACTTCATAAGATATTCATGAAATATTTACAAAGGCTGGAGAGATTAAATTAATGGTATCCAGGTTACACAAATACAATGTTGGACTTTTATTTTGACAAGTTGTCGTCATTCTGTCTTCCACATTCATGAAATGTTTGGTATGAATGTTGAGTCATGTCTCATGAAACAGTCATGAATGCTTTATGTGCAGTTTATGACAGCTGCTATGAATGTGTAAAGGACTCACCCGTCAAGAAAAGTGTTACCCAATTCTTTAACAAAATGTATCAAATTACTTACTAATTCTCCATGTTAGTTACTGAAGACAAGCCCCCTTATTTTTGGGAGGACTGAGGACATAATGGTTTTGCAGCAATAGCACTGAGTCTTCATTTTCCCTCCACTCTGTCCTATGTCCCTTATGTTTTGGGAGCAGCTGTAGCCTACTGGGGGGGCAGCTGTGGCCTACTGGGCTTGAAACTGAAGGTTTGATCCTCGACCAGTACGAAAAAATGTGGGCCGGGGAAGTGGTTGAGCACTGCTCTCCCATACCCATATCCACGGTTGAAATGCCCTTGATGCCCAAATTCCTTGTATACGCAAGTATACTTGGCCTAGAAACCTGATTTACATTTACATTTTTCATTCGTATTACCGGTATTATACCAAATGTGTAAGCTTTGGCAACACAATGTTATTTTCATGCCAGTAAAGCTCATTTGAATTGAATGAGACAGAGAGAGAGAGATGAGCCACCTACACCCCTCTCTGGACATGGCTGGTCAACGTTGTACAGTGTTGTACTGAATTACGGGATTTACGTAAGGGATAATGTATAGAACGCCGGTCATTGTTGGGAAAATTAGTCCCGACAGGGAGGACCGGACCCCGACGCGCAGCGGAGGGGTCTTGTTCCGCCCTGAAGGGACTTATTTTCCCAACAATGACCCGGCGTTCTATACATTATCCCGCTTATTATACGGCTACTTGCCAACACACACACACAAAATAAATAATACAGTCCACTTTTATGAAGGCCGAAAGGTTTATTTAATGACTTCAGCGGCAGATATAATAGTTCCCAAAAGTTTGGGCGTCGCTAGGCAACGTCTGCTGGGATTCCAGGCAGTGTGGCTAGCAGCAAGGCTACTTATTGACATTAAACTGGACGTTCCCGTTGAAGGTGCAGCCGGAGAGGAGGAATGGTGTATCTCTGGGTAGGTTGAAAGTCGTCGGACTCCCGTTAACCTCACGAGCGATTTCCCCAACCTCTCTCGCAGAGACAGAGATAGTGTCAGGCGCATCTGGAAACAGAGAATATACCATGCTGAATAGGCTAGCTGGGTAGATCGGAAAAATGCATTAGGCATTAGTGTTAGTAGCCTAACTCACCAGAAAGGATCTGGCTTAGCCGCTGTACTAAAGGATTGTTGTTGGAATTGAATAGTGGGTTCTTGAGGATGTTAAATTGGCTGTAATAGCGGCTTATTCCGCTACGCAGAGCAGTGTAGCTCGCCACGGAGTAGACATCTCCAGCGCTGTTTCGCACGGATGGGTAAAATGATCTTAATAATTTGTTCAACCCATCTGCATCTTCCGCAACAGACGTATTTTTAGTACAGCGGCTAAGCACCGGAATTGTTCAGTTTTTGCAGAAAGCATGAAACTTGGCACAGTTATACTACTACCCCTAGTGATCAAAAATTGAAATGGACCCCAACACATAGCGCCCCCTAGTGGCCACCATTTTGAATTCAAATATGGCTACCATTCTTAATAGAATTGTTGATACAACTTCAAAATTAAACAAGAAAAAAAGGTTTTTAAGTTCTAACACTCAATTGTTAGGGTCAAGGAAGCTATTGACATGATTTCCAAACAAACTTGATGTTGGCCATTTTGAAATCCAATATGGAGGATACCAAATGTGAAAATATAGACCATCTCTATTGTTATTCATGATAGAAATATCATTCAAAAACAATTTAAAAGTTTGAACAGTCATTTTATCACATGACAACCTCAATAATATACAAGGCATCAATTGTTGCTCAACAGTTCTAGAAGAATTTAAAACAATTCAAAAAGGTAGAGTAAAATAGGGAAGAGTGCATAAGTGAGTACTGTTTTTATACAGTCAAGTCAGGTGGTAAGTGCTAGAATTAGCTAGTAGTGCTACAAGAGAAGATATTCTCTGAAGAGCTGGGTCTTCAGGAGTTTTTTGAAGATGGAGAGGGATGTCCCTGCTCTAGTAGGAACTGGTAGTGCGTTCTACCAACGAGGAACAACAGATGAAAAGGTTTGGATTGACCTTAGCGTACCGGTGGCAGAGCTAGACGATGTTTGTCTGAAGAGCGCAACGGTCGGGGGGTAGCATATAATGCCTGTATGAGGGCATTCGAGTAGGTGGGAGCAGTAGGTTTAGCTGGGAGGACCAGCAGTTTGTTTTTTGAGAGGTTTAGCTGGAGGTGGTGTGCCTTCATCCATGAAGATATGTCTGAGAGGCAATCCGAGGTCCGTGTCGAGACCAAGGGGTCATCAGGTGGAAAGAACAGATAAAGCTATGTGTCATCTGCATAGCAGTGGTATGAGAAGCTGTGCGAATGTATAATATGTCCCAAAGAAGTGGTGTCGATAGCAAAGAGAAGGGGGCCCAGTACTGAGCCCTGGGGGACCCCTGTGGTGGGATGGTGAGGTGCAGACAGATGTCCAAGCCATGATACGTTAAATGAGCATCCTGTGAGGTAGGATTTAAACTGATATGGACTGGGTAATATGTTAGGAACAAAAGGATGCCACTTTGTTATTTGGGAATGAAAATGATCAATCCACAGAGGACTGAATTCAAAGACCCCCCGAAAATCTAAGTGGAAAAAATGACACGGCAAGCTAGTCCATTTTGCTTGAATTTCAGCGCAGCAACTAATGATGGTACTCAGTAGTTCGTATGGCCCCGACATGCTTGATGGCATCGGGGCATGCTCCTAATGAAATGGCGGATGGTGTCATGGGGAATCTGCTCCCAGATGTGGACATGGCCATCACTGAGCTCCTTGACAGTCAGTGGTGCAACCTGGCGATTTTGGATGGACCAAAATATAATGTCCCAGAGGTGTTCAATTGGATTTAAGTCAGGGGAGTGTGGGGGGGACAGTCAATGGTATCAATGCCTTCATCCTCCAGGAACTGCCTGCACATTCTCGCTACATGTGTCCAGCCATTGTTGTGCACCAGGAGGAACCCAGGTCCACTGCACCAATACAGGGTCAGACAATGGGTCTGAAGTTTTCATCCTGATGCCTAAGAGTAGTGAGGGTGCAGTTGTCTTGCCCGTAGAGGTGGTCCAAGGATATCCCTCCCCAGACCATCACTGGCCCACCACCAAACCAGTCATGCTGAATGATGTTGCAGGCAGCATTACATTCTCCAAGACATCTTTAAACGTCACATGTGCTCAGGGTGAACCTGGTCTCATTTGTGAAAAGCACAGGGTGTCAATGGCGAACCTGCCAATTTTGTAATCTTTGGCAGATGCCAATTGAGCTGCACGGTGCTGGGCAGTGAGCATAGGTCCTTCCAGAGGCCATCGGGCCCTCAGGCCACCTTCATGAAGTCTGACAGTGTGGTCAGAGACATTCACACCAGCGGCCTGGAGGAGGTAATTTTGTAGGGCTCTGGCAGGGCTCCTACTGTTTGTTGTTGCACAAAGGAGCAGATACTGGTCCTGCTGCTGGGTTAAGGACCCTCTACCATCCTGCCCAGCTCTCCTTGAGCAACTGTCTCCTGGAATCTCCTACATGCTCTTGAGACTGCGCTGGGAGACACAGCAATCCTTCTGGCAATGGAACGTATTGGTGTGCCATTCTGGAGGAGTTGGACTACTTGTGCAATGTTTGTAGGCTCCAGGTACTGGCTTATGCTACCAGTAGTGACACTGACCCTAGCCAAATGTGAAACTAGTGAAAAGTCAAGGAGGATAAAGATGGAAAATGTATCATTTGCCTCCACCTCTAACATTCCTGTTTTTACAGACCTATCTCCCTTCTTCCTTTCTTGTCAAAGTTTTTGGAGAAAATGGTCTTCAAGCAAGTCTTGGACTTACTATATCAGAACAACCTGCTAGACCCTATGCAGTCTGTTTTCAAGAGTCATTCTACTGAAACTGCTTTTCTGTCTGTGACCGAAGCATTGACAGTAGCTAAGTCCTTATCTAAGTTGCTAAGTCATTAGTATTCATTCTACTAGACTTATCTGCAGCCTTCGATACTGTTAACCATGACATTCTCCTTTCTACACTATCGGAACTGGAATGTCTAGGAAAGCCCTTGACTGGTTTAAATCCTACCTTAAAGGGCACATGACCTCACCACAGGTGTGCATCAGGGATCAGTATTAGGGCCCCTACTTTTCTCTATTTACACACTTCCTTGGGTGAGACCATTCGCTCCCATGAATTTGATTATCACTGCTATGCGGACGATACTCAACTTTACCTGTCTTGAGCTTTTAGTGTTTCCACCAGACTTGGCGCTGAACGCACTAGCAAGTGTCCTAAAAGTGCTGGTTCACTGACTAGCATGAGCCCTAATGTGTCAGGAGGGAGCTAAACTCATAAGGTATTACGTATTTAAATTAGCTTCATTGACAGGCATAATCATTTTATGGGATGCAAAATATTAAACTACAATAAAACAAAATAGACCTTTTCAAACAATCACTATAAGCCTTAAAAGAAACGTTGGTAACGCTTTAGAATAACATGTGCTTATTAGGTATTAACAGTGCATAATAAGCAGTTAACAATTCATTACTAACAGTTAGTTAACTGTTGTTATCCTTTAATAACATTAACTAACTGTTAACATGCAGCTTGTAAGTGTTAATAAGCAGCCTTTTAGGTTACTTACAAGCATATTTGTTAACAGTTGTAAGTGTTAACAAGCAGCTTGTTAATGCTTGTTAATGGTGTATAAGACAAAAAGGTGGATAACTAATACGCTTATAAGACCTTTCCTACCTATTTGTAGTAAATTTTGCAGCCCCCCAATCTAAAGCGAGGACCATGTAGCCTATAGTTCCACAAGCCCAGCCTTCTATCTCTCTATACTATATCTCTCTATCTAGCTTGGTTTAGCTGTGAGAAATGCACCTTTAAAATTGTTGCAGTGAGCAGGAATCAAACCCCGGTCTCCTGCTTCAAAGAGTGCATCGCTACTTACTGAGCTACACTACTTTTCTTGTACAGCTGATGAAATTGTTTATTTTGATTCTATATTCCGAAGTGCTATATCACACTAGCTATGCTTTTTACAAATATGTTTCTGATGGAAAAGTGGTGTTTAATTAATGCAGAAACAGACCACGAATGTTCGCCTCTGTTCAAGGCAAACCGAAACATGTTTCAAATCGATCACGAACGTTCGCCTATGTTTGCAACTTTAAACCAGAGCTTTGAACGCACCCACTTATCGTCTTTAAGCCTCGGTTGCTAGATAACCAAACTATATACAAAGCTGGCATATCTTTAGACTGCTGACAAACTGACAAACTGTTTTATGCGTTCACTGAACAAAGATTATGGAAATTAAACACCACTTTTCCATCAGAAACATATTTGTAAAAAGCATAGCTAGTATGATATAGAACATCGGAATAATTTCCATCAGCCAATTAGGAACAGTAGTGTAGCTCAACAAGTAGCGATGCACTCTTTGACGCGGGAGACTGGGGTTCGATTCCTGCTCACTGCAAACATTTTGAAGGTGTATTTCTCACAGCTAAACCAAGTTCGATAGAGAGATAGAAGGTTGGGCTTGTGGAACTTTAGGCTACATGGTCCTCGCTTTAGATTGGGGGACTGCAAAATTTACTACAAATAGGTAAGAAAGGTCTTATAAGCGTATTAGTTATACACCTCTTTGTCTTATACACCATTAACAAGCATTAACAAGCTGCTTGTTAACACTTACAACTGTTAACAAATATGCTTGTAAGTAACTTAAAAGGCTGCTTATTATCACTTACAAGCTGCATGTTAACAGTTAGTTAATGTTATTAAAGGATAACAACAGTTAACTAACTGTTAGTAATGAATTGTTAACTGCTTATTATGCACTGTTAATACCTAATAAGCACATGTTATTCTAAAGCGTTACCGAAACGTTAGCATATGCTAATTGGCCCCACCCACCTCAATTGAATTAGGCTAACAGTAGGATGTGTTGGACTGGGTTATGTACTAATTTATCTAACTATGACTGGGTGTATGTACTAATTTATCTAACTCTAGGATAGAAGACAAAATAGCTAATTTCCCAAAAGGCATCATATGTTTCTTTAAGAGACTTGACAGACGCTAGCATCCAAGGGTTTTAGCCTTCTTGCTAGCATGCCAGCCTCTAGGGGGCAAATTAAAAGGATTGAGCCCAGGCAAGTGCAGGGTTTAGTCACATAGTCTAAACTTCACACATAGCACCACCCCAGTTTTGTCAGAATGTATGGCTACTTCCTTAAAATCTAACATGTCTGCCATTTTAATTATGCATGATTGTCTCATTATGTATTTCATAATGCTGAAAGATGGCTGTAGACATGTCATATTATGTGTTCAAAGCAGTATAGCATTATAAATGTAGAAAAAAAGGGCATATTTTGGTGGCCATATTTAAGGTCAAGATAGGGGCCACTAGGGGGCACTATGTGTTGGGGTCCATTTCAATTTTTGATCACTAGGGGTAGTACTATACCTGTACCAAGTTTCGTGCTTTCTGCAAAAACTGAACGATTCAGGTAAAAATCTGGCCTTAGCCGCTGTACTATTTGAGTCTCTTTAACCCAATTTCGGAAGACTTTCATAGCCCAACCAGTACTATTTTTTTGTATTTTTTTCATGTCGGTTTTCTTCTATTTCATTAATCTCGTTAGCTGTTTATGTCTCTTACTGGTATTCTCCTTTTCTTCTTGGTCTTGGTCCTGTTCTTCATGTCTTTTGCGTTTTGGAGACTGCGAATTAGTAAACTGGGCCTCCCACCAGTGCTGAAAATCCCCGTACTCGCCGAAAATATTAAAATTCACGTTAAAGTCATTCATTTTTTCGACCGCAGGGTGTCGCTGAAAGCTTGTCGCTGATTTTTTTTTCGTTAGGATAAGTGACCGGACTACTTGCGGAGTGATATGAAAGACCTGAATTTGAAGCACAAACTCCGTTGCCATTGACAGCGGTCATTCTTGTTTTCAGAGGTCCTTTCCCAAGAAATAAGGACCACTAGAACTTTCGGAAATCCCATTCAAGTCAATGGAGTGTTCTACTTGCATTGTGAAGAGCCGTATAATAACTTATTTATACTGTACATTGACATCATAACAATACAATTTTACATTGTGACAGTGTTGTGAACACTGTGGGTCATCGGATTAGAATGAAAAAATGGTGGTCCAGACGGCCAGTTTACTTTTAATTCCTTGTATTACAATTCTGAATCAGTACAAGACACGGTATGTTGTGTGTGTGTGTGTGTGTGTGTGTGTGTGTGTGATTCAGAAATGTAAGCACACAGAAAGTGTACAGATTAACACAATAATATGCAATGTCTCCTATATAAGCATTAAATGATACAGTGCAAAAGTGCCCCCTTGAGACCCTGAATATGAAACTTGGCTTGCACATGTAATCAAGCTGACCAACATACAATGGTACAGTACTATGCACATTTTCTAAGCATATAACAACAAATTTAACCTTTGCAATACTGGTTCAAGTCAAGAAAGCATAATCATGTATAGCAACTTAAATAATGTCCATAGGGAACTTGGTAAATGTATGATCATAAGCATTTGTATTAGCAAAGAAGGCTGAGCTATTTCACAGTCAAACAGTTTCATGGAGCTTGATTAAATGAAGGGTAAGGATATTTATATACTTCTCTTTCTATCACTCTCACAGTTAGAAAAAAAAAACTAACAAGCTATTTTCTCTCTCCACCTCTCCACCCCCCCCCCCCCCCCAAAAAAAAACAAACAGACTGGCAATCAAAATTAAAACACTCTGCACAATAATATCAAAATATGATAAACACACAATCCAGTGCATACTGAATTGGCCTAAATGTCTATAAAAAGGAAAAAAAAAAACTGCTCAAATATTTTTCCAAATCCATAGCATTAGCATGACCACAGATGTGATGATGTGTGTATCTAATAACAAACATTGTACTTTGTACTAAACAAAATAATAAACACTCATCATCATTTGCAAGGCTTTTACATAACAGTGGCATATTCCGATGCCATCTCATTTCTCCTGGACATGGCAGTAGAGGTGGCCTCAGCGTGACAGTCGGGGTTCCTGTTGAAGCTGACGGTGGCGTACCCGGGGTCGTCCGAGGGCTCAGCGGGGGCATGGGCGAGAGCGTACACACCCTCCGCCACAGGTGAGCTGCCCTCTGGACTGCTGCTGTCCTGGATCTCCTCATACACACAGTCCACCTGGGGCTTACAGAATGACACAGATGACATGAGACATGAGATTCAGTCAGTCAAATGTTCCTATTCCCTGGATCTCCTCATACACACAGTCCACCTGGGGCTGAGAGAATGACACAAATTATATGGATCTCCTCATACACACAGTCCACCTGGTGCTGAGAGAATGACACAAATGATATGGATCTCCTCATACACACAGTCCACCTGGTGCTGAGAGAATGACACAAATGATATGGATCTCCTCATACACACAGTCCACCTGGGGCTGAGATAATGACACAAATGATATGGATCTCCTCATACACACAGTCCACCTGGTGCTGAGAGAATGACACAAATGATATGGATCTCCTCATACACACAGTCCACCTGGTGCTGAGAGAATGACACAAATGATATGGATCTCCTCATACACACAGTCCACCTGGTGCTGAGAGAATGACACAGATGATATGGATCTCCTCATACACACAGTCCACCTGGTGCTGAGAGAATGACACAAATGATATGGATCTCCTCATACACACAGTCCACCTGGTGCTGAGAGAATGACACAGATGACACAAATGACATGAGACATGAGATTCTATCAGTCAAATGTTCCCATTTTGTTTCTGATCACAGTGGTCATCATATCATAGTTACAGAAATAAAGTTGATTTATACTGTATCACTCAACTAAAATTAACTTCATGATTGGAAGAGGACAACTGAGATATCGGAACTCCCCCTATTACCGTCGGTCCTGTATTTCCGCCGTCTTACCAAACGGTTGAACAGGCCAGTTAAAGGGTTAAATTAACTTCATGATTGGAAGAGTACAACTGAGATATATCCAACATATGACAATCAGTGCACTGTTACAAAACAATTTGCTACAATAAGGAGAAGTAACATATGATATGATAAAGAGGGAGGAGGAGGAGGAGAAGAGTGTGGTAGTGCAATGACAAGGCTGGATTGTGGAGGAAGAGGAGGAGGAAAAAGAAAAAAGGAGGAGGTTGATCCACTCACTGCTCTCTTGTTTCCTGTCTCTCTACAGGAGTCCGTGCTGGAGGAGGAGGCTGGCTCTGTAGAGACGAGCACACACATATTAACCCAACCAGACCAAGCACTGAAAGCAGGAATGGATGGATGGATGTGTGAATGGATGAATTAATTAATTAATTAATTAATGGATGGATGGATGAATGAATGAACGGATGAATGATCTTTACCTGATGCTTTTGCACGCCAGCATCTGAAGTACATGAACACAGCAATGGTCAACACCATTACAGCTACACCCCCACACACAGCTGCAATCATAGGCTGACCTACACACAACACATTCATTTTCACCCAACACTGTTTAAGCATGGTCCGTGGGATTCTCATATCAGAGGCTTTCACAGAGTGACTACACTATGATATGAACAATAATATAAGCCTGGGGATGTTTGTGACCTTTCCACTGAATTGGTCATTATAGCTTGATAGGATGTCTCACAGCATAGTACCACACATAAAATAGGTGATTTGTTTGTACAGCAAAGTTCTCTTACCACTAGCTGATCCTGGTGTTGCTGCTGAAGTTGATGGTGGTTTTGAAGGTGGTGGCTCTGGACCTGTAATTTCATGTTTGACCTGTAGATTGACCTCTGTGATCAGAGCCATGCTTCCACTCATGCCCCCTGTCCTGACCCCACACCAGTAAACCCCGGAGTCAGTCCTGGTCAGATTTCTGATCGTCACGGTGAAGAGCTTCTGGACTTTATTATGTACAATGGAGAACCTTCCCCTGGTCTCATCTGTTTTGGATGCTATCAGGTCTGCACACATGGACACTGAGCTCAGTTTGCAGAGGTGTTTGCTGATGTTTTTAGACTCCTCTGGATACCTGCAGCTGATATCAATGCTTTTTAATGGAGCAGTCTTTGAGATGGGTTGACCACAGCAATCATCTGTAAATATTTCAGAATTCCATCAATAACACACACACACACACACACACACAGTCATGGAAATGGTCTTTTGAATTAAAAATGCTCTTTTGAATTAAATACAATAAAAAACAACAGGCCTACATACTTAACACACTAGCATAACTGGTAAGTAAATGTGTAGAGGCCAAAGCAGATATAAACTCATTACCTTTTTTGACTGTCAGGGTCACTGGGATGTGCTCACCATTGACAGCTCCACATCGGTACTGCCCAGCATCTTCCTCAGAGAGGTTTTTGATGTGAACTTGTAATGTCCCGCTGGTGGTGTTGTAATACTTAAAGTATCTTTTGTCTTTTTCAGTGGACATACTCTCATATGGACATGTGTTTACAGTTGTCTTTGCATCCATCTTACAGAAATATGTATCTTTGTTGTTTTGTAACTTATTAAAGTTACATTTAATGATGATGCTGCCTCCTGCAAATCCTTTCACGTTTTCACCCTCACTGTTCACTTCAAAACAACACAAAATATGGAATGTTTTTATTTATAGGTTAGTAAAGCTTTTATATTATGTTATTTATGGTTGCAGCCAACACAACTGATCGTGGTATAAGGCTACCTACCATGTTATCTTGCTACAACAGTTGTCCAAGCCAGTAGGCCTTCAAAGTAGCCTATCATGGTTACGTTTTACAAAAGTTTAACTGACTGCTGGTCAGGCTGTCTGTGGGCACCTTGTCTATCTGAAGCCTAAATTGAGGAAGCATTGCTGGATTATAAATCAATAAATACATAAATAAAACTGTGATGGGCAAGGATTGAACCCCATGTAGACTAGGGTAAAATAGCAATGATTAGGCATTAACCTGTTGCGCCAAAAGTGAAGCACTAGTTGATAAATTAGAAATAAAGTATTAATCAAACCCATGTTTACATGTCAGCAACATTAATGTTAATAGCCTATAAGCCTAAGTGTATGTACTGAGTTTTGACTGCATGCAAAGTTTGTGTAAAATATGGACAAGAGTTCTCCTGTTAGTTCCAGTGTGTTGAATTCTTGAAAGGATAGGCTGGACAAAAGGATACAAAATGAAGCAACACATTTTTATTTTATTTATTTGCTGGCGTTCTTGTGCCTCTGCTACAGATACTTCAGGTAGGGGTGGCCACAGCCTAACCAGTCAGAGAAACATTTGTAAAACTTTGAAGGCTACTAAATGGCTTGGGCAACGGTAGAAAGATAACACTAGCCAGATAACATGATCAGCCGTGTTAACTTGTTATAATCATAATAACAAACTGACTTCTTTTATTCATACAAATCAAGTCAATTTCTCTGCATGCTTTCAGCTGGTTTGTAGCACAAGCAGGTGCATCAGTTCAATTTATTAGTGGTTCAACACCCACGTGAAATTAATTTACACTATTCAGGTGTTTGTTTTTTGGTTGGTTTTTTCATGGTCCAGTGCATGTAGCGTACTACAGACAATTTTGACATTCAAATATGTCATGCATATTTGTATCTGATCGTCTCCAGTTTATCAGAAAGTGACAAATCTGCAAGCGGCCACATCTACCGAAGACACAGTCCAGTTAGCCTACAGCACCTGGATGAAGATTCGCTCTTTTCCGGCTTGACTGTCTGTTCCTCCTTATCATCCAACATTTCATATATTAACTCAAAAGTTATTTTGGGGAAATCAATCTTCATTTTTTTCTCCAATTGCAATTGCAATTGTTATGAGAACTTTCATTTGATTTTAACCCGTTTAATCCCAACGGTCACTATAGTGACCGTACAAAAAAATCTGGTTCTTCTGCCTTTAAAACTGTTGCTGGATGAATTATCAATTCTCCCAAAAATAGAAACCTGAAAGGGTCTCAGTTAAATATGTGCAGTGCCAAATGTGTAGTTTAATTTGTCACATGACCAGAGCTGCTTATGTTTTGGTTGCACCCTGACCAGAAAATGTCCACCCAAAAGCTCCCAAACTAAAGCTTAGAAAAGTATGTCTATGTAAACATAGGACAAAGATTTTTGGCACACATCATCTTTAAGGTGTCTAGTATGGAGGGATGCAATTGAAATATATGAACTTTGTTCAGCGTTCTCATAGCATGAGTGAACATGATGACGGTCACAATTGTGACCGTTGGGAAACAACATAGTCCGATTTTAGGAATTTTCGCACATTTCATTGTACAATCATCTAATTTCCACTAAATTCCATTCAAAGATGATATGGGGACATTGTCCCAGGTCTGTTCTTTACTTTTACATTTGTATCACATGGCATTTCTCAACATGGCCTCTAAAATTCTCTATTATATTCTAAGTGTGCCAATTATTACATACTGTAGAAAATCCATTATACCACACTATTATACATAATTATTGTAATAGCTGATTTTCTATGCTGTTCTTTATTTTAATTTCACTTTCAGTCACTTCCTGCACATATCATATCTAACTGACTGCCCAGATATTACAATCACACCTCAAAAACAGTAAATCATCATACTTATTGACTATTATATTACATAATGTCACATATAAACAAGGTGGTGGGGGGTATAATCAACTTGCCAGTCAGCCTGCTGAAGGCATATTGGCTGAATTTATGCAGAGGCTTGCAGTAAATATGGACAACCTTACCAGAAAAATTATTCACCACCGCTTTTCCCAACAATTCCCCTCCATTTATGTAGGGCCTCTGCCATAGGGACCAGTCAGACGAACCATAAGCAAAGCTTCATGTGATCAAAAATAAAGATCAAGTGTCTCAAGAATCTGCTCTCACACTATTGTATGTCAAAATTACAGAATGCTTCCTATTATGCATTTAGAACCTTACTTAATTCAGTGGTAAAATTAATCAAATTTAGCAATATAGTGGACATCACACCCCTCTGACACTAGATTAGGTCAATAACTGAGGTCAGAGCAGGCTCCTATGCTCCTCAGGTTTATATGTGATGGTATCATGGACAGATGTCCTGTGTTCCCCAGGTCAAGCATTGTGTGTTTCCAGGGTCCTCCAGCTTTATAAAGCACATAATAGGTACCCAAATGAGCATAGGTCCCAGGATACACACTGGGAACATAGGGCCTTATGAATAAAAGGCCTTTAGAGCACAGGGACCAGGTAACATAGGTTCACTTCATTTAGTGACCTTAACAATACCACTGACCAAAGGAGACCAATTGCTGGTCCAATGGAAAGGCAATTAATGTCATTGGAAGAATGGCAGACTTGCAGGACAATCTGTTGTGTAATTAATTAATTAATTAAATAATGAATTATAAAATTAAATAATACAATAATAAACAAACAAACAGACAGACAACTAACGTCACTTTTTGTAACATTTGTGGTTGCTGTTGTATTGTAGGGTGGTGTTGTTTACATAATAGTGTGATATAATGCCTTTTCTATGTAAAAATCGGCACACTTATAATATAATAGAGAATTGCAGAGGCAATGTTGAGTATTGTATTGTGATACAAAATTAAAAGTAAAGAACAGACCTGGGACAATGTCCCCTTATCATCTCTGACTAGAATTTGTTGAAAATTAGATGATTGCACAATGAAATGTGTGAAAATCGCGGGGATGAGGGAAGAGAGTATCATTATGAACTGGTGAGAATTCTACCAACTCGTTTGAGCAAAGCAGCATTCCTGTTGTGGGATAGCCTTCCTGCTACAGTCCAGGCTGATTATAAGACTGTTAAAGAGAGACTTAAAGAAGCCTTTGGTCGCAAACAGTTTTTGGACCGTTTCAAAGCAAACCTCTCTACCCGCCCTCGCGCTCCACATGAGAGCCTTGTTGTCTATGCTGCTGATATCAACAGACTTGTGCTAGAGGCATTCCCTGACTATGGGAAAAATGCTACGAAAGAGGAGAAGTTTCGCCGCTTCCTTGCTGGTCTGGATCCTGAGCTGAGAGTAAAGTGTCACGAACAAGGGGCAACAGACATGGAGGAAGCACAGCTCAGTTTTAAGACACTTAAAGCTACTATTTCAAAACCGGATTACTCTGGAACGGCTTATTGTAGGCCTACAGGGGATTGCATTACACCTCTGTGTTCGGTAAGGTCTGTTTATTCTGGTTTACGGTTTGTCATGTGTTGAACGAAAACTTATATTCCACATATATGAATTGAGATTAGCGCAGAGCTGTAGAGTAGGCTAATATGATTACCCTATTTATTGAAAGTTAATTTTCTTGCGAGCCGTTTATCACAGCAAATAGCGGCTATAGCACCGTATACAAGTTGAGAAAAAGTTCTTTAATGTGATGTCTGTGTGATGACTAGGCTACTTTGTGAGTAGTTCAACAGAGAAGAACGGGCGGCCACACTTTGTGTCCGTCTGCCTCATATGACTAAATAGCAGCGTGTTCTATGAAGGTGTCGCGGATCGGAATAGTCAGCGAATCAACAATCAGAGAAAACTGCGCTGAGAACGTTAGGCAGATATTAGACCTACCTGCTGTTGGTCTAAAAACATGTTTATGCCTTAAACTCGTCTCCTGTCATTTAGAAACAATGCTGTGGTCTAGTCTAGTCATCAACAAAAAATATGGATTTGGCGTGACATTTCTGGCGTGTGCGTGAGAGCGTGGGATTGGTGCTGAAAGCGTGAGTGTCACGCCAGATGCGTGAGAGTTGGCAACCCTGGGCTACTGTAGTTGTTTAACTAACCCAACTCCACACGTCGTTTTCTGTTTACAGTAGGCCTAGGCTACATTACGCGTCATTTCACTCAGTGGCCACACGCACAGGACGTGAATCTGCAAGACATCAGCTTGCTAATGGTGGTAGTTCACTGTGATAAACATTAAAATTATAGCCTGACAAGCCAGACTAGGCAATAACATATTTGCTGCCGCTAGGGTGCGTCTAGATTTCTAGGCTATCAAAATTAGCTTTGCATTTAATCAATAAGATGTAGCCTTATAGCCTGATCTCTGTGTAGACAATAGCCTAATGAAAACTGAAAAAACCTATCTGTCTGTGCCCTGGCTACAGTAGGCCTACAGTACATGCACTCCTATTGAATTTTCAGAACCAAGGAGAGAAATTAGAAAAATGTGTTACAGCTCTGTCTGCTATTTACACCCATTCTTCTTGATACATAATGAATACATATGAAAATGTATCAAATGTTTATCAGTACATTAGACTACGTTGCAAATTGCTAAACCATATAATAGCCTGTCCCACCATCATCATTGAAATAGCATAATGCTAGAATTTAAATGCAAAAAATAAAAAATGTCCAGCTCAGGTTCAGATGATTAAAGCTTTATAGGCTAGGGAATGTAAAACTTAAGTTCCAGTTTACACCATATTCTCTATTGGGTTGTAATCAAAATTAAGTTTTAAATAAAGTTAACACGTTTTCTGAAAATTTTGTTCCATGTGCCCTTTTTTTTAAATTTAAGCCCCTGCCCCTTCAAAGGTCTCTGCACGCCCCTGCTTTGAAGAGCCGTATAATAAATTATTAATAACCTATAAACATTAACAGCAGGATCATTTCTCTCTTCAAGGAGGAGACTGCACTCTGACAGACTCATTCAATACTGTATATAACCAGCAGGGGGCAAGCTGGCTAATAGGCCTGGTATCTGTGTCCCACGCATGCAGCACATGACAAGAATCCCATCATCAACGCAGCATGCGGGAGGTGTTGTGTGCCTAGCAACAATCGTGACTTCATTTTACATTATAGGAAGTCAAAAGAACACGACATTCACAGCTCTCCTTTCCTCCACCAGCAGAAAGTGCATCACACTAGAGCAAATGGAACACTACTATGTTTGCATTTGTAAAAAAAGAGAAAAAAGTCAACTCAAAAGAGAACACTTATCTATCAGCTGTCCTCCCACAGTGGGGAATGATCCATAAAACAGCAGCAGTAGCATCCATTGACAAGTTTGAAGTATTGAAATAGACAATCAGATATAGATAGATAGGCAGACAGATAGATAGACAAAACAGACAGATAGATAGATAGATAGATAGATAGATAGATAGACAGACAGACAGACAGACAGACAGACAGAATAGATAGATAGATAGATAGATAGATAGATAGATAGATAGATTACCTGAGCTCAAAAACAGCATATAAATCCACATCATCTTCATTTTGGTCCTTTTACCGTGTCTTAATGATCACGTCTGTTCCAAAGTGACTTTAGGCTAGTGTGATGATAAAGACAGACTTCTGCTTTTCAATCAGTTTTGGCACAACCCACTGAACTATTTTTGGTTCCTCTCTCTCACTTGGGTACAGTAGATACATACATTCAGAGAGGGTGTCACGGGTATGCTGGTGACTACGCCGCTCCGTCCGGCATTTTTTGTATTTGTTATTTTTTAAATGTATTTGTCATGTCTTGATGTCAAGGGCACGCTGGCGGCTACGCCACTTCATCCGGCATCTTTTGTCTTGTTGTTATGTGTCTTGTTTGTGGAGCGCTTTGGGTTGCACTCTGTGCATGTTAAATACGCTTTACAAATAAAGCTGACTTGACTTGACTTGACTAATTTCAAAATTGAATCATAAGACATGATTAAGATCGAGTAATTGACTGACACATGGCCAGAGTGGCCACCATTTCAAGACAGAAACTGGTGGCAAAAGATGCAAGTATAAGTATACGTATATATATATATAAGATGCATGGAGTAGGCCACGGCTGCCCCCAGGCAGAGTGTTCTGTTCAGTACAATGGTGGCAAAAGATGGAGAAGTATTTACTAAACGCAAGGACAGGTTCCATGGCAACATGTTTTTTTTTAAGAGCTGGCCTCAACACCTCTAGACGACAGAGGAAGGAAGCAAATGCATATTCTCTGTGCACACACACACACGCACACGCACACACACACAAACACACACACGCACACACACACACACACACACAAACACACACGCATGCACGCACACACACAAACACGCACGCACGCACGCACGCACACACACACACACACACACACACTGTGTGCATCAGCTCAACCAACACCAACATTTACGCTGTAGTTGCTATGAGAAACTAACACATCTCACAAATGTGTGACAGCAACTGTGAGTCCACATTACCAGCCATTTCACTTCAAAGTGGTCAGTCCACAAATGTACTAACAGATAAAAGGAAGAATAAATGTCATGAGTGAAGAATCCTACTGATATGTACTGTAACAGTGAATGTGCTAAAGTTGACTATTTGGTGATAGAGAGAGAAAAATGGTGGCAAAAGATGCAGGGTGATCAGTGAAATGGTGGCAAAGGGTGATCAGTGAGATGGTGGCAAAGGATGCAGGGTGATCAGTGAAATGGTGGCAAAAGATGCAGGGTGAGCAGTGAAATGGTATTGTTTTGTAAATGAGTACCATTTTCTAACACCCTATACTTGGACACATGCTTATCAAAGGAAGTAAATGTATATAGCTTATATAGTGCAGGGTGTTGTGTTCAGTAAAATGCAGGTACGAGATGGAGGGTTGTCAGTGAAATGCTTACTGACTCACTTTAAGGGGAAAAGCAAACATGTATTTATAAATTCAGCACAAGGGTGACCATGGCATCAACACCTCAGTCACAGGAAGTGATGAACAGCACAGCCAATTTATTTAGTTATGATTTCCTGAATTAGACCATGTGACAATGGGCTCTATCTTCCGGCCCGGCGCAATTGACTTTGTATACTCGCGCGTTTGTCTTTCCTATTTTGCAGTCAGCGCATATTGGAATTTTCCCTCCACAGGTACATGCCTGTAAATTAGGGAATTCGATTGCGCCCACGGGGGCGGTTCAGCGAAAAGACGGGGCGTGTTCCGGCGCAAACGTTCACTGTTGATATTTTGCAGTTTCAGAAAACAATTCCGCCACAGACCAGGAACTCCCTGGTCTAAAGTCTGTGGCGAAAATGCAGATGCTATTTTAAGGGCGCATGCATGACCACAGGCCTGCATGAATGAATGCGTTGCACACCAATCTACAGACACCCCCGTGCACAGACGGAAACATTCAAAGCCTTGATAATATTTGTCCATTTCCCGGTTTTGTTCGTGCATTGGTGACCTAAATATTTAGTAGCCTATAGTACAACATCTACATGCAATATCTTTACAACAACGCCTAATTACGACCTATTAATCTGGACAACTTTATAGGCTACAGCCCTATAAAGGCTAAA
Source organism: Alosa pseudoharengus (assembly GCF_046254945.1). Taxonomy (NCBI): domain Eukaryota; kingdom Metazoa; phylum Chordata; class Actinopteri; order Clupeiformes; family Clupeidae; genus Alosa; species Alosa pseudoharengus. The sequence goes on along the minus strand of NW_027468696.1, from coordinate 2,706,554 downwards.
GTTACTTTTAGTTTTGTTCCAATTTACCGTTGTGTAAGGTTTTAAGCACCATAATTTTGCCTACCTTGTTGTAGCCCATCTGAAATAACTCCAAGCTTTGCTATGTTCCCTCCATCCTTTTGTTATTTTCAAAAAACGTTTTATATCCATGATGGCCTTGAAGTCTTGAGTTAGTGAATTAGCTTAAATCAGCTTTTCATGTGCTGTTAACCAGCAACAGATAGTACAAGAAAGCAGCAAGTATGGTTACAATTTTTTTACAATTTCTGTAGTTGCTGCATCCATTCATTGTTATTCTCTCTCCTGCTCAAATAAATGTTGTGCGTGAATTAAGTTGATGATAACGTGTTTACAAACTCTGCTTTACAGAAAATATTGTAAATAGTCTACTGTCACGCAGTTAATGGGATACTGTGCAGAGTTGAAAGTTAGGTCAACTTAAACGAAGCCCTTGCTTGGCCGCCTGTGTTGCGCAACGCACACTTAGCTCCTCTCATCTATACAGTGTAGTTCCCATTTCTGTAAACCATACATAATTTCAAAGAAAAATATTACCACTCGAGGGAAATCAGTGTGGTGTCCATGTGAAAAAATAGGCATAAATCTAGCGTACACATTTTCACGAATCACTGATGTGTTGATGACATAAATTAGGAAATGTTAGAGGACTTAAGGAGACGTGATGTTGAACTGCATGCCGATGCCATTTAACCCAAATGCCCCAGCGGCAGCACGGGAGAGAAGAGATTAACTGACAGAAGATATGCATTGTCTATAGAGAGGTAATGTTAGATTACATTGTACATTGCAAATATATCACCATGCATTCATAACCTCGTGATTCAGTGAGAATGATCCCAAAACATCGGAAAGTATGTCTTTGTGACAATTCTGTATTACATTTTGTCAAGATGAAAATCAATAGCTAACTGTTCCCAACTGAACAGTGATTATAGCGCTGTGAACGCTCCTGGCTGCGCCTGGCAAATACGCCACCATAATAGCAATCAGCTATGGAACAAGCGTGCCAGTTGTTAAAGGGAATGTGAGATGACGCTCTGATTGGTTTATTGCACGTTACGCCCAAACCACACCCATGATTAATGTAGCTACTTCAGACAACCCCATTTTAGATTTGCGTCGGGCGCAACAGTCAAATATCCCGCCGGTAAAATAGCATCAGCGCCCGAGATCCGCCCACAAAGTGAAATGCGTTTTGCGCAAAGACACTTCCGTTTTAGACCATTAAAATAGGGCCCATCATCTCTTTATACAGTTATCGTTTGTGATGAATGCATATAGCTGTGCATTCATTTAGGCCTGCTCTCATGTATAAAAAACCTACAAACAAACACACACACACACAGGCACACTCACACACACACACACACACACACACAGGCACACTCACCTACACACACACACACACACACACAGACACACACACACACACACACACAAATTTGCTGACGCAATGGCAAAAAGATCAGTTCATATTTAATTCACATAAGAGAAAGAATACATGTTATGAGGGGAAATTGTTTGCTATGCTCTTAAAAGTACAGTGAATGTGTTAAAGTTGACTATGTTGGGTTAGAAAGAGAAAGATAAATGCCTCTGTGGGTGAGCGAGCAAGAGAGAGAGAGAGAGAGAGAAAGTGACCCTTCTCCACCCTTACCCAGATATGTGTGCTTGTGTTTGAGAGAGAAGGAGAGAGAGAGACATATTGAGAGACAGATACATATATATATATATATGAATATATGAGCCTCCTTCATACCCAGATATGTGTGCTTGTGTTTGAGAGAGAAGGAGAGAGAGAGAGATATTGAGAGACAGATATATATATACATATATATGAATATATGAGCCTCCTTCATACTCATCTTGACATGGCTTGGCATTACAACATTTACAGAATTGCATTACAACATTTACAGAATTGCATTACAACATTTACAGAATTGCATTACAACATTTACAGTTTTTATTCTTCTGTGTTCAGTAGTTCCGAACTCTGAGCTTACAACTCAGTGGATTTACAATTTGGGTGTTGACCCATAAAAATGGCAAGTTGGGTGGTGTTGGGGTTCAGGGTCTGGTAAACTGCATCAGGTTGGGTGGTGTTGGGGTTCAGGCTCTGGTAAACTGCATCAGGGTGGGTTGTGTTGGGGTTCAGGCTCTGGTAAACTGCATCAGGTTGGATGGTGTTGGGGTTCAGGCTCTGGTAGACTGCATCAGGTTGGGTGGTGTTGGGGTTCAGGGTCTTGAAGACTGCATCAGGTTGGGCGGTGTTGAGGTTCAGGGTCTTGAAGACTGCATCAGGTTGGGTGGTGTTGGTGTTCAGGCTTTGGTAAACTGCATCAGGTTGGGTGGTGTTGGGGTTCAGGCTCTGGTAGACTGCATCAGGTTGGATGGTGTTGGGGTTCTGCCTCGTCCTGGGAGATCCAGCCTGAGGAATATTATTCTCATAGTCACCAGAATCCTAGAGATAGGATGCAGCAAAACTTAATTTACATTTACATGTATTCATTAAGCAGACACTTTTCTCCAAAACAACTTACAGCAGGAGAATACTACATTTCCCATAAACCCTTGTCACTCACCTCTGTTCATGTGGACTGCTGGCATTAGGAGAGGTAGGTGCTGTGGATTAGGCAGAATGGATATAGAAATAACTTAATCAAGATTATGAACACAAATACACACGTGGAACGCAAAAACACACACACACACAACTACACACAGAGAGATGAAGTAAGACAGGGAGAGCAAACACACAAACAGAAAGACAGACAGGCTAGATATATAGATGGGGAGATAAGGATGCTTACGTGTATATTTATGTCTGCATTTGAACAATATGTTGATAGCGATGCTCATTGCCAGCACAACACCAATCAGACACATAGTTGTTATCAGAAGAATCCCTAAAACACACGCACCACGCACGCACGCACGCACATAGTCGTTATCAGAAGAATTCCAAAAACACACCAATACATTTACTCAGAAATACTAATTAAAAAAAGGCATTCATAATCATTAAACAAGGCATTCATAATCATTAAAAAAGGCTTTGATTTCATCAAGCAAGATAGCACAGGTCAACAGCAGCCAAGCCAGCAACGGAAAATGTGTTAAGTGATGATGATGATGACAATGGAGGTGGTAATGGTGATGATGATAACAATGTTGTTATTGTTGTTGTTGGTGATGATGGTGATGATGATGATGATGATGAGGGGGAGGAGGAGGATTGAGAGGAAGAAGATGATGAAGAAGATGATGACAATGATGATAACAATGATGATGGTGGTGGTGCTGGTGAAAAGTACATGTGGTAATACAGAATTTATAACTTGTTTGTTCAATTTGTCTGCCACTCAACATAAAACAGTGACCAGGTTGTTATCACACACACACACACACACACACACACACACACACACACAAACAAACATCCACACTCTCATACACACACACACACAAACACACACACTCACACACATACACACAAACAAACACACACACGCACACACACAGACACACACGCACGTACACACACAAACACACGCACAGCCATTCCTATGCTCTTTTGACTCTGTCATTTGAAATAAAACATCATTCAACCACCACATGTTTTTTTCCATTGATGGCATTAGTAAAATTATAATACATATATAAATCAACTAACCTTTGACCTGTATATTGACCTCTGTGATCAGAGCCATGCTTCCACTGATGGCCCCTGTCCTGACCCCACACCAGTAAACCCCGGAGTCAGTCATGGTCAGATCTCTGATCGTCACGGTGAAGAGCTTCTGGTCTCTATCATGAACAATGGAGAACCTTCCCCTGGTCTCATCTGTTTTGGATGCAATCAGGTCTCCACACATGGACTCAGGGCTCAGTTTGCAGAGGTGTTTGCTGATGTTAGTCGACTCCTGGGGATACCTGCAGCTGATATCAACACTGCCCCCCACTTGACCAATGACATCAAGAGGCTGGCCACAGCAAACATCTGTCAATCGGTCACAATTTCAACATTAGT